>NW_028078297.1:0-11073 GCF_014824575.4 Sturnira hondurensis | reverse complement strand
GCTATGTTGTTAGCACACAGAACACGTCATTGTTGTTTTTTGGGGAAGGACAGAGAGGACAAATAGAATGTCTCCAAACTAGACTCACATGGGGAAAATCACCTCTCCCTTCTAGGGTTGAGACCCCCCCTTGGTGCCCCAGAGGGGATCCCCTGGTGTTGGCGCAGGTCAGCCCCCCTCCCCCCAGGCAGAGACACCTAGGGGTGTGAAAAAGCAGTTGATTTTGGTCTTTCGTCCCTCTCCACTGTAAGCATAGACTCGGCTCCCTAAAGCCCAGAGACCTATTGGGACCTGACCAAAAACAGATTGGTCGCCAGTATGTTGGACAATCTGGGCTTTCCAGTGTCACCATGGGGATGGCGTCCCTTAAAATAGCAGCCTTTCCTCTTTAGATTGTGGGTCTAAAGGTTGCTAATTCCACCATTTTCATCTCATTGCCTGAAAGTCAGGGTTGGCTTGTGAAAAGCTGTTAAACAACATGTCCATGTGAGATGTCGATCCTCACTCTAAACGCTCCCCTTTCAAAGCAGCAGACGAGGACATCACTGGTGTCACAGCGGCTTTCTGGGTGGGGAGGCACTGAGGACAGGAGGGTGAAGGTTGTTGTGCAGTTAACGGTTGTCCCCCACGTCACGTCTGAAACCCCAGGATTGTTCACGAAAAGAGTTTTTAATAAACATGGATACAGTTTGCCTTGGGAAAAAAAGACAACATGCAGGTAGAAGGTGGCAGTGACTGTGCCGTGTCACCCACACCAGCGTGTCCTTGTGTGTCCCCATGTGCACACTGGCATCTGAGAGGCAGGGCTGGTCCCGTGCACACATCTCACCCAGGACACAGTGTCTGGCAGACACAGTGGGGCTGAACCGCTGTTTGCTGGGTGAGTGTCTCCTGTCTCAGTCTTTGGGGTAATTGCCTACCAGCGCGCTATGTTCAACTTGCACTAGTGGTGGCATCAGTGAGAGGCTGTCCCTGTGTCCTTTGTTTCCCATGCAAGTACCAGAATCAAACCACTACTCCAGGGACATGTCAGAGATGCTTCAGGTAGGCCTGCCCTCTCCTCCTCCCAGTGAGCCTGTTCGTACTTTTATGGGTGATCTGAGCCACCTGTGCCTTGTTTGAGCCCGGCGGTGGTTATGGAGAGAACAGCAATCCCCCCCCCCCTGGGAGCCTCAGTCCCTGGATCAGGAAGTTCCCACCTGAGCAGTGGGTTCAGACTCTGCACCTGCACAGAGCACACACCTGTTCCCCATGCAGCCAGTGTGGGGAGGCCACCAGGGGGCAGCAGAGCCCAACTGGTAAAGCCACTTGGAGACTGGGAGGGCCTGGGCAATCAGAAATCTACCAGGCAGGGGTTGTGCTGTAATTTATGTTTTGGAATGATCTATCCCTTTATTGATAATTAAAATATTTAGTTGTGGTAAACCAGGGAAAATATGAACATCCAGGTCCCATCTTTAAAAGGAGTAGTAAGTTTTCTACAGTATCATCTTTGACACAGATGATGGAACATTCTGACTCTGAGTCTCTCAGATTTGGTTCTTGTCAAATTGGCCTGTTCTTACATCAGAGGTCCGGATAATTCATTCCTGTCCAGCCCACCCCATTTGTGCTCACACTCTGTGGCTCTCATACCTCTTCTAGCCCTGGGGCTGACCTTGGCTCTAGGACACAAGGGGACACTGGGGCACAGCATCTATGACCTGTCCCAGAAGCTGGAACCAAGTCAAAAAGCATCCCCAGTTCTCCTTGTGCCCTGAGCAAGGGGGGAATGTCATTCAGGCTCTGATGCTCACACACTGTCACTGGGGTGGGACCCTGCTCAGTCCTCAGGCTCATATCATCACTAATACAGTTAACACTCTATAGTGGGTTCAAAACATGCAGACAGATGTCACCTCTGAGGTCTGCTGGGGCCAGGTGAGCCCAGGAGGGAGGCCAGAGATAGTCTGGAACAGACATTTAAGCCCCTCAATGTGGCACCATGAGATAAATCAGGATCCCCTAGGGATGAGGTCCAGTCTTCAGGGACCGCCCCACCCTCCTTGAGTCTCTCAGGCTGAACCCCATCAAGAACCACCCAGCTCCTCAGGCAGCACCCCTGAGCCCCAGCTGATTTGCATACCCAGCAGCTCTCCCTCCAGCAAGGGGATAAGAGAGGCCTGGAAGGAAAGGTGCCCAGCCTGGGGACTCAGGGAGCAGAAGTGGGGCACCTGCACCATGGCCTGGATCCCTCTCCTCCTGGGCCTCCTCGCTCACTGCACAGGTGCTGCCCCTGGCCCCCACCCATCCTCATCCTAGGGATCTGGACAAGCCTGACCCTGACTCTGAGCTCAGCAGGGCACTGCCTGGGGGACCAATGCCCCTGGGTCTGCAGCAGGATTAGGGAATGGTGGTCCTGTACGCTTCACTGTGCTCACTGTTCTGAGTGAGCCTGAGGGGCTGCACCTCCTAGGAGAAAGGGACAGGAGGGTCCTCATTTCTTCACAGACTGTATGGGTCAGGTGAATCTGTGGGACACATGGGCTGAGACTGATGGCCCAGAGCACAGGTAGGCTGGGGTCTCCTGGGAAAAGGTACCTCATTTCTAAGCCCACCTCTCCTTTCCTCTCTTCAGGTTCTGTGGCCTCCTATGAGCTGACACAGCCGTCCTCGGCGTCGGTTCAACTGCGACAGACGGCCAGGATTACCTGTGGGGGAAACAACATTGGAAGTAAAAATGTTTACTGGTACCAGCAGAAGACAGACCAGGCCCCTGTGCTGGTCATCTATAGAGATAGCAACAGGCCCTCAGGGATCCCTGACAGATTCTCAGGTGCCAACTCAGGGAACACGGCCACCCTGACCGTTAGCAGGGCCCAGGCCCAGGACGAGGCTGACTATTACTGTGCAGTGTGGGACAGCAGTAATGATACTCATAGTGATACAGACCGATGGGGAAGTGAGACCAAAACCTCAGTGTGTCTCCCTCCCCTCAGGTCCTGAGAGGACTGCAGAGAAAGCCAAGGGCAGCTTTGGCCCAGGTCCCATTTTTTAGATGTCCAACTGGTCCATCCTCCCAGCCTCAGGCAGCTGTGCAGGGGGTGGGTCAGGAGTGGATTCTGGGCGGCAGGACCAGGCTGCCTGCTGAGTCGGTGCTGCTGTGCAGCTTCCTAGAGAACCAACTGACAAAACCACAGCCTGCTGGAGTCCTGTGTCCACAAGTAACGGCCCTTCAATTTCTACACCATGGTTTTTGGGCTGCTCCTTGGATTAACTAGGAATTCATCCCTAGAACCTCCCAGGTCAGCTGAGCTCCCCAGGCCCAGGACTCTGAATGGGGCCAACCAGTGACTGTACACCCAGCACCCCTGCTGTAGGCCAGATAACCATGGCTGTGCCCTCACTGGGAAGTTTCCACAGGGCAGAAAATTGCCTCCCTCAGGGTTCTTTTTCTCTCAGAGTGTGACTCACTCCCTGTGACCACCTGGTGCCAAGATCCAGGTCCTGCCTCAGGTCACAAGGACCTAGCAGCCTCCAGCTGAGTCCTCTGCTGTCACTGCTTTGCAGTTCCCAGGTCTTGCCTCTGAGGTTTGCCTCCAGAAAGACCCCCTGAAACCCCCCTGAGTGAGGTTCTCAGTGTCAGAGGGAATCTCTAGGGCCCAAGAGAGGAAATAACAGCCCAGGGGGAGTGTGTGGGAGAGGAGAGGGCCTAACAGAGAGGACACACTAGGCATCTTCAAAGGTTCCTGCATGACTAGTGAGTGCATGTGGGAGCAAGCCATCTGAGGCTGAGAAGGGAGCCACCCAAGGAAATGGGAGGGGACAGTCACAGGTCATCACACCAGCCTGCAGTGCTTGTGCCCCTTCAGGGGGAATCTCCTAGTTCAGGCATCAGGTACACGAAGCAGATGTGTGTCTCATGGGGGGGAACTTAGTCCCAACCAAGGTCTGCGCTGGTGGCATCTCAGAAAGTGTCAGTGAGAGCAGGTGAACACAGGACGGACCTGTGATCACTAAGACACTGAACCCCAAATGGGAATCCTCGACACTGGGGGACACACACATGTTCCAGATCCAGCAGGCATCAGTCCCATTGCCTGACAACCAGTCAAACTTTCCTGCAAAGAATCAGGAAAACAGGACTGTTATGAATGTAAAACCATTTTATCAAGAATGGCCCTGAAATGTCCCACATGACACAGTGTGTGGACTAGGACACAGAAACTGTGACTGTTACATTATTTCCTCTGATCATAAGGGAGAACGAATGATTTGACACAGCAAGTGAAGACTCAAAGGCCAAAATTCAAAATTGGAAACCTGGGAAAAAGAGCTGTAATATTAAGGATTAAAATGCATGGGATGAGATAGTCAGTCAACTATTCAAAAGGGGGCAGAAAATAATAAAGACCAAGGATAAAAAGAGAGCCCACCTTGTCTCCAAACACCCCCACATGTCTTTTGAAACTACACTTTTCTCCACCATATCACAAGGTCTAGTACCAGAATGAAGCCCAATCTGATGAGAGCAGGACAGCTCAGCACCAATATCCCGGTGGCCTAGGAATGAGCTGGGGACACAGCAGGAGGAAGTGAGAGTTTCCATGGTGACTGGGACCAGAACACACAGGTACCCTGGGATGGACTGAGATGCAGATGCAGCTGCAGCAGGTCAGGGTGGGCCTGGAAGGTGCCTGTGTCACCTTCCCCTCCTAGGACCACACTGGGGGTGGCTTCACTCCTGTCCACCTGCCATCACAGCTCAGTGACAGTCACCAGAGGAAGGTACCATCTGTGCAGCACAGAGACCTGCTCTCCCTCATGAAATTTCAATCTCCTTCATGAAAAAAATGAAATTTCAGAGATGACTGAATAGTTAGCCACGGATTATAAGAAAATTTGTACTCCATTTGTTCTGGGATGTGGGAGAATGACTGGACGAGGTAATTACAGAGAAGGAAGACAAAAACCACAGCCAAGTCACCACACAGATGCGGAAACCACAGAGTGTGAGACACAATGACCCTGATGTGACTGACAGCAGGTTCATCACCGCAGAAGAAATATAGTGACAGATGACGTGGAGGAGAAACTACAGAGAGGTCGTGAGACACAGACACAAAACCTCACTGAATAAATGCACAGGAGCATCAGTGGGCTGGAGGGCACGGAGGGAACCTCCCAGGCATGTGATCACAGTCTTTGAAGCAGAGACATTTTGGTGACAGGGACAAAAATTATTTGAGGACATACTGGCCAAAAATATTCTGGTTTCAGTGAAAACCAAGGTCCTACAATCCAAGATACTCAAGAAATGCCAGACCAAACAATATACAGGAAACATCAACACACACCACAGCCAAATTCCTAAACCCAGTGTCGACAACAAAATCACAAAAGCCTCAGAGACACGAGGCCCGTCCACGGAGAGGACGGAGCAGAGGGATCAGGGCAGAGGCCTCTCTGGGAACAACACGGACGGGGGAGGGGGCGGAGTGTCCAGAAAACTAAAAGTAACAACAAAACTAAAAGAAAACCTGTCCACTTTCAAGTCTCTAACCAGTGAAAGTATCTTTCAAAGAAAAAAGGAAGGAAAGACTTTCTCAGATGTACAAACACACAGAGAACTGACACCCACAGACGCTCTGAACCAGAAAGAGCAGAGGACACGCCCGAGACACAGAGAGATGGGAGTCTGCACAGAGAAATTCACGGCGTCAGGGATCGTTACCACGATGGATAAATATGAAAAGATTTTGTCATGTTAAATTTCATAAAAGATATTAATGCAAAAACGGTATAAAGTGTACGTTGTGGTTTGTAATATATGATAAAGTGAAGTTATGGCAATGTTACCTCTAAGATTTGAGAGGAAGAGGAACCTATTATGATAAACTCGGGTGTCTCACTCACACCTAGTTAAGGTCCAATGTGACCTTTCTCACAAGTTTGTAACTTCAGCACCAGGAGTGATGTGTTGTCAGAATTCTCTGAATCAGGAGAGAAGGTCCCATGCAAACCAGAGGGAAGCACCAGCCCCTGTGTAATGACAGTCCTTGTGGGTCACCTGCTCACTCACCTTGCTGACACAGGACAGGGGTCACAGTGCAGTGGCTTGTCCTCCCCTGGGTCTTTCTTCAGCTGGGCCAGGTATGTGTGCTCAGTGTGATCAGTCCTGCCCCTCATCCCTTAATATGACAGGTTCATGTCACATTGGGCCGACCTGGTTTGAACCATAACCACCCTAGTTTCTTACTCTCCTTCCTGCTCAGATAGACCAGACCCTCCTCCCAGGACACTGACCCTGCTGTCCCCACACTCGCTTCCTCCTCCTGCTCCCTCTTCCCACCCTGATGGCAGCTCCAGGGTCCCCTCCAGAGAGACCCCTCCAGCCTCTCCCCACACAGGACCTGCCTGTCCCTTCTTGTTTGATCTCAACCAGTTACTTGAATACTTTAACAAGTACACTGTTAATTTCCTGTAATTATTTTTTTGATTGCTTAACTGATTGATTCCTTTTTAAAAATATTTTACTTATTTATTTATCTTTAGAGGGCAAGGAGGGAGGGAGAGAAACATCAACGTATGGTTGCTTTTTGTGCGTCCCCTGCTGGTAGTTAGCCTGCAAGGAACCGGCCTGCAACCTAGGCATGTGCCCTGATGGGAATCGAACCGCCATCCTCTGGTTCGCAGGCCCGCGCTCAATCCACTGAGCTACGCCAGCCAGGACTTGATTGATTCCTTCATATTTATAAATTATTTTGCTCACTAGTCAGGAACGTTATTTTAATGCAAACACACACAGGACAATAAGAGACGTGGGGAGACAGGAGACTCTTCTCCTCCTGCAGCAACAAGTCCGGGGCCCAACAGATGTCCGCACACTCTCACCACCCTGTGAGGTCCTCCCGTCTCTTACTTTCTGCTCCACCAGCCCCGCTGTGCAGGCTCTGCTCTCACCCTCCTTGCAGACGGACGTCAGCGTGGCCGCTGCAGCTCAGCTGTCACACCCAGGGCCAAGGGGACAGGGGCTGCTCAAACACAGTATTTCTTTCCTGTACAAAGTTAAACTTTTTAGAAAAAACCACCTGAGTGACACATGCATGGTTCAACACTGAGCTACAAGGTCAATAATGGCCAAGAGGGACCTGGGGAGAGCAATCCTGTGGCTGTTAACTGCAGGTGGAAGACAGCATACAGGTAGAAGGTGGCGGTGACTGTGCTGTGTCACCCACACCAGCGTGTCCCCTGTGTGCTCCCATTTGCACACTGGCATCTGTGAGCCCAGACTCATCCCGTTCATATTTCTCACCCTGGACCCAGTGTCTGGCAGACACAGTGGGGCTGAATCACTGTTTGCTGGGGACTGCAATTGCCACAGCACCCTGTTTGACCCTGCACTGGTGGTGGGTATCAATGAGAGGAAGTCCCCGAGTCCTGGGTCCCCCATGTAAGCCCCAGAATCACACAACCACCCAGGGCATATGTCAGAGATGCTTCTGGTGGACCGGCCACTTCATCCTCCCAATGAGCTTGTTTGTACTTTTATGGGTCATCTGAGCCACTTGTGCCTGCTCAGGAGGCCAGTGGTGGTTATGGAAAGAACAACATCCCCTTCCCCAGACCGAGCAGGCCCTGGATCAGGGAGTCACCACCTGAGCAGTGGGTTCAGACTGCACCTGCACAGAGCACACACCTGCTCCCCCTGCAGCCAGTGTGGGGAGGCCACCAGAGGGCAGCAGAGACCACTTGACAGAGCCTCCTGGAGACTGGGAGGGCCTGGGTATGAGGAATTCTACCAAGTAGGGTCACTGTTATAATTTATTTTTGAGTCATCCATTCCATTATTAATAATGAAAATAATTTAATTGTGGTAAACAGGGAATCATTAACCATACTCTCAGCTGTAGAAAGAGTACTGGGTTTTCTACAGTATTGCCTTTGATAAGAATTTTGTAGCACTCTGATTGAGTCCTTCAATTGTGTTCTTGTAGAATCGGCCTCTTTTTCCATCTCAGGTCCAGGTAATTCATTTCTCTGCAGCCCACCCCATTCACACTCACACTCTGTAACTGTCATATCTTTCCAAGCACTGGACCTGACCCTGGCACTAGCACACAGTGGGGACAGGGGGTCACAGCATCTATGACCTGTCTCAGGAGCTGGAACCAAGNTGTAGACGTTCCAGCAGGGGCAGGCTGGGGTCTCTTGGGAAGGAGTTCTTCATCCTTAAGCCCACCTCTCCTTTTCTCTCTTACAGGGTCTGTGGCCTCCTATGAGGTGACCCAGCCATCCTCGGTGTCTGTGGAGCTTGGACAGACGGCCAGGTTCACCTGTGGGGGAAACAGCATTGGGAGTAAAAGTGCTTACTGGTACCAGCAGAAGCCCGGCCAGGCCCCTGTAACGGTCATCTATGGTGATAGCTACAGGCCCTCAGGGATCCCTGACCGATTCTCAGGCTCCAACTCAGGGAACACGGCCACCCTGACCATCAGCGGGGCCCAGGCCCAGGACGAGGCTGACTATTACTGTGCAGCATGGGATAGTAGTGCTAATACTCACGGTGACACAGGCAGACAGGGAAGTGAGACAAAAACCTCAGTCTGTGTCACACTATCTTCAGGCCCCGTGAGGACTTCAGACAAAGCCCTGAGAGGCTTTGTTCCAGGTCCCATTTCTCAGGTGTCCGAGTATCCCCTCCTCCCAGCCTCAGGCAGCTGTGCAGAGGGTGGATAAGGAGTGGATTCACGGGGGGCAGGACCAGGCTGGCCTGCTGTATCTGGGCCACCGACTCAATTCTGAAAAGAGGGCCTAACATAATAGCAGACTGCCTGAACCTGTGTTCAGGAGTAACAGTGTTTGAATTTCTGCATCCTGATGACTGGGCCGCTCCTTGATGAAGCGGTCTGGATTCATGCCCAGAGCTGCCAGCTCAGCTGAGCTCCGCAGGCCTGAGGCCGCCCAGGACTCTGAATGGGGCCAACCAGTGACTGCACACCCAGCATCACTGCTGCAGCCCCAGTGACCATGGCTGTGCCCTCACTGGGAAGTTCCCACGAGGCTGAGAACTGCCACCCTCAAGGTCATTCCTTTCCCTGAGTGTGACTCAGGCTGAGTCACAGCCTGATGCCAAGCTCCAGGCCCTGCCTCAGGTCACAAGGACCTAGCAGCTGTCACCTGAGTCCCTTGCTGTCAAAGCTTTGCAGTTCCCAAGTCTTGCCTTTGAGCTTCCTCCCAGAGAGACCCCCTGACACCCCCCTGGATGAGATTCTCTGTGCCAGAGGGAGACTCCAGGGCCCCAGAGAGGAAATACCAGCCCAGGGGGAGCGCGTGGGAGAGGAGAGGGCCCACATGTGGGAGAGAAGAGGACACTCTGGGAGTCTGCAAATGTTCTCATGAAACTAGTGAGGCTAGTTTCATCCAGCTGAGGCTGAGGAGGGAGCCACCCAAGGACAGGGGAGGGAATGGTCACAGGTCAGCACACCAGCCTGCAGTGCTTGTGCCCAGGTGGGGGGAAGCTCCCAGTTCAGGCACCAGGTGGACGAGTCAGATGTGTGTCCTGTGGAGGGAAACTTAGTCCCAACCAAGGTCTGCTCTGGTGGCATGTCAGAAAGTGTCAGTGACAGCAGGTAGACACAGGACGGACCTGTGACCAGCAAGACACTGAACTCCGAAATAGGGGGAGACACATGTTTCAGATCCAACAGGAATCAGTCCCATTGCCTGACATCCTGTCAGACTTTCCTGAAAATAATCAGGAAAACAGGGCTGTGATGAATGTAAAACCATTTTATCCAAAAGGGCCCTGAAATGGCCCAGATGACACAGACAATGTGACTGTGATGGTATTTCCTCCTATCATAAGGGAGGACAAGTGATTTGACATGACAAGGGAAGACTCAGAGGCCAAAAATCCAAATTGGAAACTGAATATAAAAGCTGTAATAAAGGAGATTAAAAACACAGGATGAGATTCACAGCCCATGAGATGCTGCCAAAGAAAACACTGAGCACCTGTGTCAGGGCAACAGCATCTGTTCATAACGAAGCAGAAAGTAACACAGACCAAGGTTAGAAAGGGATCCCACCTTCTCTCCACACACCGCCCATGTGACTGTGTATAAAACACTTTTCTCCACCACATTACAAACTCTAGCACTTGAATGAAGCTCAGTCTGATGAGGGCAGGGCAGTTTAGTACCAAGACCCCGGTGGCCTAGGAAGGAGTTGTGGAAAGAATAAGAGGAAGTGAGAGTCTCCATGGTGACTGAGACCAGGGCGCACAGGTCCCCTGGGACAGACTAAGATGCAGATGCGGCTGTAGCAAGTCAGGGTGGGCCCGGGAACATGTCTGTCTGACCGTCTCCTCCTTGGACTGCACTGGGAAGGGTTCAGTGCTGTCCATCTGCCACTCACAGCTCAGTGACAGTCACCACAGGAAGGCACCATCTGTGTAGCACAGGGACCTGCTCTCCCTCTCACCAGGCTCCTTGTGGTCCTGACCCTGCCCTCACCCCCGTCCATATCTGCCCTTTCCATCAGGGTTGGGGCCCACTGTGTTCTGACTTCTCCCTTCTCTCCAGCATGTGTCACCCTTGGAAAGATGGTGACCGTATTCTGTGCAGGAGCAGGAGTGACATTGGACGTTATAATTCTGACTCCCAATACGAACAGCCATTTAACACAGCCTAACATGGCTGAGGTGGAAGGTCAAGGACCACACATCACAGACCCCGGGGGACAATACAGCCTCTCTGAGCCTCTGTCCATGTTCCTCGCAGCCCCGAGCCAGGTAGTTATGGAGGTTCCCGTAAAGGGCGGGTACAGGGCTCTTTGCCACAGTGTCTCAGTGCTGGGAAGGGGACACAGTTCATTCTGGGCTGGCCCTCGTCTCTGCCTGTCCTCTGCTCTTTTGTCACCTCTCCTGACAAAGGAAACCTTCTAGCTTCAAGCCTGAGGAAGTGAGGCCCTCCTCTCTCCCACCACTTGACCCAGTGTGTCCTTGTGAACGTGAGTGCAGAGACCACTTGGGAACAACTAGTCCCCCCTGTGGTCTGTGAGCTCAGACACAGCAGGACAGTGCAGGAGAGG
>NW_028078296.1:0-2034 GCF_014824575.4 Sturnira hondurensis | reverse complement strand
GTATGAGGTCATTTAACATTCCATGGGCCTCAGTCTGAACTAGAACATTTGAACTAAAGCCTTAGTTTTATTACCAAAGTTTCCAATTATACCTCATTAACAAAAAGAACAGAAATGTACTGAACTCAGGCAAATAATTATATTGGCAGAGAAGGACGAATACTCAAGAGACTTTAGAAATCTTTTGAAAGACATCAAAGAGAAACACAAAAATCAGTGTTGCTACTCATGTTGTTGTCCTCTTGTCCATTCCCATTGTCTACAACAGGTTCCCTCCACATGTGTTCATGGACAAGACACAAAGCTCAGGTTCTCCAAGCTCTTTACCTTCTCTCATTTGTTGTCACACAACTACTGCTCATCCTCTGAGGGACACAGTGTAACCATGACCCCACCACTGTGGCCATGGTACAAATGAAACCAAACCAAGGTGGGGGTTGGTGTGAAATGTGACCTTAAGTCAAAAATGATGAGAATTTTGGCTCACATTTTTCTAGTGTTTATTGACTCAATTCAAATCTTTAAGAACTATTCACCTTAGAGTGAATTAATTATGGTATTGACAAAACTACTTTATTTAGAATTTAACAACATAGAGGGGGAAAGGAGAGTCACTTATATTTCACACGCAGGCGAAGGCGAGCACTTGTAGCAGAACTCAGGATGCTGGAGGCTTTGCACTGGTAAAAACCATCATCCCATCTTTGGACAGGATATATGGTAAGGTTTCTCCTGTCTAATGACAGCTTGGTTCTTCTCGTGAGTGGAAGATTTCTCCCTTCGAAAAACCACTGGATGCGATCATGGTTTGTGTTGCAGGTGAAGACCACAGAATCCTTATTCTCTGTGACTGAGGTTTTGCTGGCTAGGATGGTGGGCACACTCACAACAGCTGTAGAGAAACAAAGAAAGGGACTCATTGAAAATGGGCTTAAGACATGCAGCCACATGGCTGCCTCAGAGATCTCAGCCACTTACAACCCACAGTGATTTATGTAAAGGTCACCAGAGGGTGGTCGAGGCATTTGGAGGACAATTGTCTTAGTTCAGATGACAATATTATGGGAAGAGATGCAACTCCTCTGTGTCCCCATATAACCTCAGGCAAAATGTAGCCAGAGACACTGAAATAAAGAACAAACTGAGTTTAAACAGAGGGGAGGGAGGAGGGGAATAACAGGAGAAAGAAGGAATGGGTAATCAAGGAACATGTATAAATGACCCATGGAAAAAAGCAAAAAGGTGGAAAGATTGTGGATTGAAGGTGAGGGTGGGTGGGGTGCGGGAAAGTGGTGGCAGGAAAATAGAGACAGACATACTTGAACAACAGTAAAAAATTAATTAATTAATTTTAAAAGGAGAATAGGCCAGGATTCCAATGGAGATAATGCAGTCTCTACGATAAATGTTGTTGAACAGCAATTTCCACATAAAAATTAATGGTGTGAATCCTTGTCTGATACTACACAAAGTTCAGTCAAAATGATATCAAAATCGATTTCATATTAATATCAAAACCTTTTGAATATCAAAACTTAAATCAAATTATATCAAATTCTAAAGGTTAGACTTAAACCTTTAAAATTCTTATAAAAGCATGGAAAGAAGCATTAGGACATTGAATTTGGCAATGACATTACCAATGTGACACTAAGAAGACAGGCAAACAAGTAGACAATTTGGATATTCTCAAAATGAAAATGTCTCTTCATCAAAAAGACATAACACGTTGAAAGGTACCCATGAAATGTGAGAAGATATTTTGCAAATCATGTGAAAAATAAAAGTTAATATTTAGAATACCCCCAAAACATCTACACTCAACAACAACCACAACACTAAATATTCTTATTTAAAAGTGGGATGAAACATCCAATAGACATTTCTCCAAAGAATGTATACGAAGAGTACACAGTTACTGAAGAAGATGCTCAACACGACTTTTATGTACAAAAATGAAAATCAAAACTCTCAAGGTTGAATTTGTTGCTTGTGATGTTGGTTGTGGTTAATTCTGCTCTGCAGGAAAGAGAA
>NW_028078295.1:0-519 GCF_014824575.4 Sturnira hondurensis | reverse complement strand
TAGCCACTTTTTCGAAAGGGCAGAAAGAAGATAAGATTCTTGTTGTTGGGGGTGGGGGAGGATTGTGAGTTGGATCTAAAAAGTAGTGAGGTAGTGGGAGGTCAGATTATGAGGTAAAGTGAAAGTAAAGGATAGAAAATAGCTGTAGTATGTGAGATAATAGAGTTAACCACTACAGTGATAAAGTTCAGGAAACCATGAAGTCGGCTAAGGTCTGGGGGGGATGTTGTTTAGTAGTTAAAAGTGTATGGAACAGCTATTATTTACAATAATATTAGAGCAACAATCATACGACAGAATCTATGTGATCTGGATAACAAGAATAGGGAGTATCAGACCTGGAGTAGTGTGCTAATGGAACACAATTGAAGCGAAAGACAGTAATTTAATACTCCATTATGAAAGAGAGAACAAGGGAAACCAGCCAACGAACGCAATTTAACCAGCCAAGTGAAGAAGACTAAACAGGAAGAAGAGGAATACAAAAATAAAATAATACTAGTAAGAGGAATACTAATA
>NW_028078294.1:0-1632 GCF_014824575.4 Sturnira hondurensis | reverse complement strand
CAGACTATAATGTATAGTATAAATATACCTTTTATATGCAGTGGGAAACCCAAAAATTTGTGACTTGCTTTATTGTGATGTTGCTTTATTGAGCTGCTCTGGAAGCAAACTGGGTATCTCTGAGGTGTGCCTGTATATAACCTGTCTAATCTTGTTTTGAAAGATGAAACTGTAATCATAGTTGTATATTTACAAAATGAGTATTCATTTTAAAGTATTATGGAGAAAATCAGATTAAGATATCATTCCGTACTGTTTACAGTGCACTAAGTGATGGAAATAATTGACAATGCAGAACTTCAGAATTTAATCTTACCATGGAGTTGTATTCTAAGATGCTTAAACCATCCTCATGTATAGCCAGCCACAGGAAAGTAGTTCCAAGTGATGACGGAGTTATGGGCTATAAAGAGGTGAAAATACATTGTGTAATAAATGCCAAGCAAAATTACAGAAGTATTTTTCAACCTAAATGCAACGCAACATTTGAAACAACAACAACTTACTAAAAATCTCTCTTGGGGAGGAAGCAGTGAATCTGATATTAGGAGACCCAGGTTTGAGATCCAAAATTGCCATTTACTAACGTGTGCACTTGGCCAAGCTACTTAATCTACCCCCGGCAGGGTTAGTCTCTCCACCCTCGGTGTTTCTGCAGCACTCTGTTTAGGTCACTCTTGGCCACGGTTCACTATATAGGAGTTGTTCCCAGGCCTGTTGCAACCCTGGATTGTAAATTCTTGGAAGTTTGAGTACAACCCATCTGAAACCACAAGCTTATGTATCTCCTAGAGTTTAGCTTAGTGTTTGACAAACAGAACTCATTAAATACCAAATAAATGAGCAAATGAGTGAGAGCGGAAATGAATGAATGAATGAAAAGAAGCAAGCGAAGTCCAGCTGCTGTCTTTAGTCTAATGATGAGCCTAATGAGTACAGGAAGTAATTTGAGGGATGGGGACATGGAGTGGAAGGGAAAAGGTAGGGAAGCTGATGGCTTTCCTGCCTTTTTCTTAATGTGCCTTCACTGTTTTCTTTAAATTGTTAGGAATTTTCTTTTTTTTAAAGATTTTATTTATTTATCTTTAGAGGGGAAGGGAAGGAGAGAGGGAGAGAAACATCAATGTATGGTTGCCCTTCGTGCATCCCCTGCTGGGAGTTGGCCTGCAGGGAACTGGCCTGCAACCCAGGCATGTGCACTGACTGGGAATCGAACCGTGATCGTCTGAGTCGCAGGCCCGCGTTCCATCCACTGAGCTACACCAGCCAGGGCAGGAATTTTCTTTTTAATAGCTGAACATATAAACCTGGGGTTTCTGTTTTATTTTACCAAACTGAATCATCCCCCCATTCTTTCTTACTTTTGCAAGAAACAACTTGGCACCAAAGAATGGCCACTTCCTGGCAACTGTCAAATAAATTCGCACACAGTCAGCAGCACTGTGTCCCCGGAGGGCCATCCATCTGGTTGATAGTCGCTGGCAAAGTTGCCTTAAAAAAAAAAATGAACAAAAACAAACACACAAAAGCAAAAACAGAAAGAGTGAGTTCTTTCCCGAGAGAAAGCTCTCCCTAAGCCCATCCTAGGCACTAGTGGGATACCTAGGCATAACCGAGGTAAAGCTGTATTTT
>NW_028078293.1:0-1190 GCF_014824575.4 Sturnira hondurensis | reverse complement strand
GTGGGAATGATACCTAGAATGTCAATGTGTTAGCATGGTGTTTCTTCTGATGGTGGATAATCTGGCAATAGAATTGGACCAGGCTGAGGTCTGCTGAGTACTAACTCCTCCTGTTCTTCCTGCCTTGGCTCACCATCTNTTGGCTCACCATCTATCCTAACACACCAGTGGGGGCACATGCTGTTCCCAGTGTCAGTTCTCAGCAAGGAGTAGCCAAGGGTCTTGTTTCACAGGTCACTCTCAGTACCACCTACCTGTGTTGAAGAGGTTCTGAAGGTGTGCAGGGTCAGTGGGAGGGTGGTGACTTGGAGGGAAGTTAATGTCCCACCTCAGGCCTCTTCTTGGGGAATCTGAGTCTGTGGTGAAAGCAGTGGGGTCTGCTCAAATTCTGAATTTGGCTACAGACTCCTACCCTGTCCTTATCTTCCTTTGTCCAGCACTAAAGACCCAGAAGACATGGGCACTGAAGGCTGTTCAGCAGGACTTGTGATCTCGGCGATCCTCTTGCCAGATTCTTTCTGTGCTGACTCCAGTTTGAATATTAAACTGAAAGGCTGGAGTTCCCATTTCCATTGTACAGACTAGTAAGCAGGCAGAGAGAAGTTGAGAATCATGCCTTACATCACACAGCTGGAGAAGACAGAGCTGAGATTCACACTAAGGTTGATGTGGAAACTATGCTGTTCACCAGAAAATGCTGACCCTGAAGGGGCAGCAAGGACACTGAGGAAGACGAGGTGTACATACTGAGCCCGGCTCACATACATTTCTCCCTGCCATTCACCTCTGAGGCTCCAGAGGTTGGAGGAAACTAGAAGAGCCAAGAGAAGCCAAGGGAGGAGTGTAGGAAGCCCATTAGGAGAAAAGGCCCCACTTCCCAGGAGTCCGGGGAATTCCCTTCTCTGATGCATCTGTCTAAAGTCCCTCTTTTTGGACAGACACCCAAGTAGATTGACTAAAGACTTACGCATTTGCAGGCATTGAATTTCTGTGGCTGTGTGAGTTCTTTGTGGCTCTTATGGAACTCTCTGCTTTCAGTGATGGGGGGAAATGAGATGTCGGCTTCATATTTGTATAAAGACAAAACATTTTAGAAAAGAATGTCAAAAAGCCATGAAGTAGATTGGCGCTGGCATCTGCCTATCACTCATGGAACTGTTTGTCCATCTCATCTCTTGTCATAAACCTGA
>NW_028078292.1:0-3455 GCF_014824575.4 Sturnira hondurensis | reverse complement strand
TCTCACCTCTAGGACAGTTTTTCTCATCTTCTTCCAGATGTGTCTTACCAAACTGAATTAAAAACTCAGACCCATTTTTCTCACCTGGTCTTCCTTCCATGTAACTCGTAACTCCCTGCTTCAAATGATCCATGATCTCCATGATCTCGTAACTCCCTGCTTCAAATCCTCCAATAGTTACATTCTGTTGAAAGGAAAGTCCAAATTCTTTCCATGGCATTCAAGACTTATGGTCTAACTCTCCAATCTCAACTACCATCGCTTTCCTTTAACGCTTCATACCCTGTTCTCCCCTCATAGTGGATTCCTGTTTACTGCCACCTCTTTGCCATTACCCAGACCTACACTGCCTTTTCCCACAGCCCTAGAGAGGGAATCACCTGTCAAAACCCAGTTCAAACACCCTAACGCCTTCTCTCACTAAACAGCTCCCCATTCCTTTCCAACTCTGCCAACCAAAGCTACCTTCCTTGTGATCACCGTACCTTACACCAACCTCCAATAGGACACTCCAGTGATAGAACATGCATTTGCTTTTCTCCCTTTCCATAAAATAGTGAGTTCCTATCTAACAGTTCAGTCATTAACTCAAAAAATGTTTACTAGGCCAAGCACCAATTGAGGCCTTTGAGATACAGCAGTGAGCAAAATCGTGTGCACCTCAACAGTTATTCACATACCAGGACCCAAACCAGGATGGTGGTGAGTCGGTATGGGGAAGACCACAGCTCAAGGGTTGTGAGCATCGAAGGAAAACCTCGTAACCCCTTCCTTGGAAGAAAAGTTAGAAAGGAGAGTGCCAGGGCCAGGTGCTTTCTAACAACTGAAAGCCGCTGAGATTGATGCTGAAACGCATCTGCAAAGCTGAGCTACATCTTAGGAAAAAACCTGTAAGATTGGCTCCAATGCTCTTGATTTACAGGTGAGAAAAAAAGAGACTAACACCCAGTAACTGGTAACATTGGGGTCATAACCCCCTAGTCAATAGCCCCCTGTGCAATAACACCCAATCTAGTCCAGTGTTTTCTCTGCTATTGAAAAATACACTCCTCAATCCCAGGTGATAAAATAAAAATATTGTCATGTCCTCTACAGGAAGTAAAATGAACCTTAACTTTTAGAATGTTAAAGCTATTTTAATTGATATATCATGTACTATATGTTTATTATATTAATATAGTCTGCTATAGAATATATATTTTACATTATCATTTATTATAGTGTACAATATGTATCACTAGGTATTACATACGACTGTCTACAACATACACTATATATTTACATATCTAACAAAATTTGTGTTTAAAGCTAATATGTATAAAGCTAATATAGCAAATATCTTATATTTCAATTGATATTTCTGTATTTCAGGCCGAAGTCAAAAACTACAACTACACCATATATGTATACCTAATCAGAAGTAAATGTACTTGCTACGAATCAAGTACTAACTATAAATCCTCACCTGTACTGGAAACAGGCCACCGAAGTTCTAAATACCTAGTCATCCTCTCACCAAAAGTCATGCCTTGCCATTGGCTGTTGCTACTTTCAAAATGAATGCTGCAAAACAAATCCCTCCAATCCCTAAAGCAGCCTCAGAAGTACCATTCCTTAAGAGTAAAACAAAAAGCTTGCAGAACAGAGGAAAAAGCACTGGCCCCCACTAGCTACAGCCACCCGAGGGAAGCCACGTGGATGGGCCTCCCTGGCCTCATCTGAAAGCGGAGGATCCCAGGTGCACTACACACTGCAACATGCTGCACAAACACCTGGGAGTTATTACTAACACTGCTCAGTCATCAGGACTTCCACTGGTCATGCGCCCCAGGGCCCGTCATCAGCGCAGCCTGAGTGAGTCCTGAGTCCTTCTCCCTGCGACACAGGAAGGAAAGGCCTTCTCCATCCAGGAGCAGCTGCAGTGAGCAGAGAAGGTGCTCCTTCACCCCCACCTGTGCTCTTCAGGTAGTAAAAGTGCAGCATCTCTCTCAACCTAATCACGCACTGTTTCTTGTTAACTTATCTGTGTGGCTTACCTAATGCCTCAAAACTTGCTCCTGAAATGCCAAATTAAAAACCTTCCCCAATATGGTCTTTGGTTATATTTCCGTAAGTGAATTTATAAGCATGTCTCTAAAAAAGCACATTTCATTTTTTGAGTTGATAAACATACTGTAAGGTTGCCTTATTAAGAACCAGCCTTTTTGCCCTGGCTGGTGTAGCTCAGTGGATTGAGCGCGGGCCTGTGAACCACACGATCGCGGTTTGATTCCCAGTCAGGGCACATGCCTGGGTTGCAGGCCAGTTCCCAGCAGGGGACTCACAAGAGGTAACCATACATTGATATTTCTCTCCTTCTCTCCTTCCCTTCCCCTCTAAAGATAAATAAATAAAATCTTTGAAAAAAAAAGAACCAGCCTTTTTGTTGTTCTTCTTCTTACTATAATTCCTAAGTGCGTTCTCAGGCCCCTCCACGGATGCACCAGTGGCAGCCCACCGTGGATTTAGCCTCCCCGGTCCTCTCTCGGCTAGGCTGATGCACGGCAAAAGCCACGTTATCCTTGCTATCTCAAGTTAATACCCACTGAGCTGACCTCCAGACCTGCATGCTCACCCGATCTCCTCTGTGAGCTGTGACATTCTCTTGTGAAGCAGCTGCCAAGAGTGAGAGAGGCAGGCCAGAGCTGAACACACAGAACGCAGCTCTACAACAACTCTTCTCTGTGACACAAGCTGGCCCCAATAAGGGAGTCAAAGGGGAACATAAGCTTCTGCAAGGGCTGGATAAGCGGCTTCTTTAGAAACACCTTTCCTTACACAGGTTCTTTCCATAAAAAGTTTTTTCATATCTAAACGTCTATAGCTACTATACCTGGTTTCCAGACAGCTCTGGAATCTCCATCAAGGCCAATACCAAATGCAATTTACAGCAAAGAATGGTGAAATAACCCCCATATATTCCCACACATTAATGCTAGAACTATGCCCTGAGGTCTGTGGTTTCAGTCTATACATTCATTCCTCAAATGTTCGCAAAACTCTCTGCTTATTGCATTATTCTGGGCAAGCCCACAGCTTACAAATTTACGGCAGTCTACGAACAGAAGTTAAGAATCACTGTTGTAACACAAGGGAGAACCGAGAGAGGTGGGCCTGACGGTGTGGCAGAATTCAGCCCACCGACTCTGATCACATCCACCCGGTTCCCTACTGCTCCTGAAAACAAATGTGTAAGTGGCGCTTGCCAACTTCTGCTGTGCACTACTCACCACGCCCACGTGTGCTCCAGGGAAGAGGAGAAGATGTGTGTCATCTTCTAGTCCCCCCACCCATCTCTTCCCACCCACACTGGCTGGCCTTATCTAAAATCAGCACAAACACACCACCCGCCAACCCAGAACCTGGTATTTTCTCTGAAACAGGAGACTGGGTGAGATGAGCAAAAATAAAGTGTT
>NW_028078291.1:0-643 GCF_014824575.4 Sturnira hondurensis | reverse complement strand
TGGTTGGCAGACATGCTTCATGCCTTAAAACTTTACATTATTGTTTTTTTCATTAGGATTTTAAAATGGCATGCTGAAATGGTCAGATTTGTGTATTGAGAGCTTTAATCCATTGGGGGCTCATATACCACCATATCATATCTATATATGCATATCTACTAGTAAGAAGACTTATGTCCATACGGCTTGTTTAATCTTTCTTTAAAAATCCTCACCTGAGAATATACTTACTGATTTGAGAGAGAGAGAGAGGAAGGGAGAGAGGGAACAAGAAACATCGATGTGAGAAAGAAACATCAGTTGGTTGTCTCATACACTGACGAGGTATTGAACAGGTAACCTAGGTATGTACCCTAAACTGGGTGTCGAACCTGCAACCCTTTGGTGTATAGAACAACACTTCAACCAAATAAGCTACCCAGCCAATCTTTCGTTTTCTAGTCTAATCTAATTAAAACATGCTTCGGGACACCACCTTCCTACTGATTTTTCACCAGGATGCTTTGCAATATAGTATGCACTCCATAAGTATTTGTTGGATTTGAATCAGTCAGAAAAGTAACCTTAACTGCCATGCTTGCAAACACATATGGATTAATGCCATTTTTACCCCTTCCCCTCCCTCCCTCTTTTCCTCCTTCCC
>NW_028078290.1:0-1409 GCF_014824575.4 Sturnira hondurensis | reverse complement strand
GATGCCCGGGCTGCCCCGGGTACCGATCCCTCAGATGGTGCCACAGTGCACAATCTCGTGCCCTTGGAGCCTAGTCCAGGACTCCTCCTCCGGATGCAAAACCAGGAGTGACCCGCTGGTCCTCTGGTGTCTGCCCTCCAGAAAGGCAGCACTGGTCAGCTTCCTGCAACCTCTGTCTCTGTCTATGACCTCACTTCCTGACACGTGCCAAGCCGAGGGCCATGCAGTGCCGTTGGGCTGACCGCAGACAGCACAGGTGGGCTGTCTGACCACCACACACGGACACTCCCATGAGCTGGCTTCATCCAGGCTGTCAAGCAGCCCCGCACATCAGGGTCCCATCTGGTGAGCTGAGGACCCACGTGCCCCACTGCTTGGCTGGCCCAATAGTTAGAAATTTTTTGAGCCAACATGTAAACACTGAGAAATGTCACATAAACTTTTGAGTTTTGAGCTTTTCTGGAAATCCCATCTTCTTCCTTTTCATGATTTTTTCAAGTGAATCTGTTCTCTTGAAATACCAGTTTGGCCAAAATGTCCATTTAGTTTTTTTCCTGTAAAATAACAGACACATTTTTCATTTTCACCAATAACTTCATTGATTTGGATATTTTGAGTATGTTGGCTGTCTCCTGTGGTACAACATTGATTGGTCTCAATTAATGTCTCAATTTGATGACTATCACCTTCACCTGGTCAGCCCGATTGTGGAACATTGTCCAGTGAAAAATCTCCAGCATGAAACACCACAAACCACTTTTGACACGTTCTATCAGTCACAGCACCTTCTCCATTCACTGCACAACTCTTTTTTTTTTTTGCATTTCAGTTGCATTTTTACCTTTCTTGAAATAATAAAGCATAATGTGTCAAAATACTGCTTATTTTATTCCATCTTCAATATTAAAATGGCTACACACAAATTCACCAATTTTGATGAGTTATTCAGAAAATGCACACTGATGTGGCAGCTGTCACGATACAGTCTAACACAGTTTATTTCGAGTGAAGTTAAAGACAACTAAGTGCTACTATAGCCATCTTACAGAAAAAAAAAACAAGTGAACTTTTTGGCTAGCCAACTTTTGCCTTCGGTGGTTCCCATGGCCTCTTGAAGCCTTGTGGCTTCTGCAAGTCAGACTCAGATCCCAGCAAAGCCCTTTTCTTGCAGGAAGGGCAGTCCTGCCTGAGCCAGGCAGCCTGGCTGGAGGTGGACAGCACCCTGTCGTAGAGGTGTGCAGGCTGGGCCTGGAATGCCTGGACGTAGGACAGGGCCCTTGAAATTCTGTCTTGTCCAGATTTCCTGATTATTGGGACAGGCCTTCTCCCCTCCTTCTGGTCTGTGAGCCAGGAGGATGAAAGTGGCTCCTCCCAACATGCGGGGTGAGTTCTGCACATCTACTGGGTAA
>NW_028078289.1:0-23503 GCF_014824575.4 Sturnira hondurensis | reverse complement strand
ACATGTACAATATGAATTGTTTTACCTGAAACACAGAGTTGGTTAGAAATTCTTAGGGGATTTTTTTCTTTTCCTGCCCTTCTACAGGCAATGCCAAATCAGACACCTTCTTTGCCTTCTTCTGTGGGTTTTTTTCTTCCTGTATTTTAGCCATGGGAGATGTTTCCCTTTGGCATTCAGTATGATGAGTCAGTAATGGTTCCAAACCCCCAACCTTTTGAATCCCAGACTTTCTCTCTTATGTCCTGCATAGGCAGCCCAATTAAACCCTGACTTTGAGCCACAGGGACTCCACTAGCTCCCCAAGGGCAAGCCCAAGTTCAGTGCTTATGTTTCCCTCTAGACTCTTACTTTTAAATCGTTTCCCTTTTGCTCTCAAGAGAATTCACTTTGTTTCTGCCAGCTCAAACACTAACAAATAAGTGACTTTTATATCTTATCCAGAATTCTCAGTTTTGTTCTTTCAGTAGAGATTTTCTGAATACAAAATCTGTAAGATTGCTGGAAACAGCCCAACCACAAATAACTACTTTCTGGCTTCTCACACCAAAAATTTCCTGTTTTTTGAACTTTATATAAATGAAATCATTAAGGATGACTTTTGTGGTTGGCTACTTTTGTTCTATAATAGGTTTGTGACATTTATCTATGCTATTAATTATCATAGCTAAATGGAATTCTATTTTCTTAATATCTTACAATTATTATCCAGTCTCTAGTCGATTGAAATGTGGATTGTTTTTAGTTTGGAGCTAACACCTATAATGGTGCTATGAACCTTCTTGGTATGTCTTTAGGTAAGCCCATGTACTTATTTTTATTGGGTATATACCAAGAAGTAAAAATTCCTGGGTTAAAATACATATATATTTGCCCAGTCTGTTAAATACTACTACTGATAATTTATTAAGCAATATATAGTGATATACAATTACGTGGTAGTACTGTACCAATGGCTACAATGTAAAATCGTACCCATATTTATTCCTTGTAACAATGCAATTACTCTTCCTTTGTTCCTCTTTCACCTATTTTAGGCAGGTAGCTAGCGTTTATAATTCTTTGCTTCGGGATTTTGGGCAAAGTATAAAGCAGAAACAGCTTGCTGTTGCTACCCATTTTTAAAGCCTAATTTACTGATGAGGTAATGTTGGTTGGCCAGGAAGGACAAGTTCACTTAAGGAGAATTCCGAAGGCAAGGTGGGTAAAGACAGAGAGAGATTTCCGTGGTCAAAACTGGGGAGGACATAAATGGGTCTACAAAATAGCAGAGGCCAGAGAGTCTGAATAGCTACTTACTCTGATTTCAGGAAGGCGATTACATAACTTGTTATCCAAACCCAGACACTTGAGAGTGTGATCGGGTGTGCTGCTAATACTTATAGTGATAGGGGATGAAAACGGCCTCAGTGGAAACTTATAAACGCAGTTGCTCACATCTCACATGTCTTTAAATGTTTCATAGAACATTTACATCACAGATTGTAGGGAGAGCAGCTTTGTCACTAGGAATCACAGAACTGAAAACTTCAGGTACAACCCCTGTTACCCCTGAAGCCAGCACGTATCTATAAAGTAAATTGATGCAGGTGAGTGTGTGTGCTTTCTTACATATCGATGAAGTATTTTGACCTTCCCATATATAGCCAGGGCCTGTCTGTGGCCCTTGACAGAGCTGAGAGTGAGCAGATGGGGGGGTGTCTGTACTGCTCTGAGAAGGTCAAGGTAGTAGAAGCCTGTTGCTTCCCAGGTGCTCTTTCTGAAACACCTACAACTCTGATCTACCTTTTTTTTGTATTATTTTCAAATCTCCCTTTGAACATTTGGGAATACTGGGCAAAATAAATTTGGGGCCATCACTTCTCGGCCTTTTGGCTAAGGTCAAGTGTAATAAGTCTGAGGCTGCTCTTCCTTAAAGTCAAGCTTAAGTGTCCAAGTTAATGAAAGAGAGGGACAATGAGGCCCCCAACCTCACATGGGAAGTCCTGAAATCCCTGGAGTAAAAGGAAACTTTGAATGGCTCACCAGAGTCCCAAGATGCTAAGGACCATCATCCTCACTCTAAGCAAAGAGCATGATACCTTCCCTGCAGAGACAGTCTGAAAAATTCCTAGGGGAAATAGTGGGTCATGAGGTCCCAAGATCACCAAAGAGTATCAAGTTCTCCATGATATGCTAGCTGGGGTTCTGGGGAAAATGAGCATTGCTATTTTTTCTGCTGTAGTTGTTGCAGATCATCTGAGAATACCCACAGACAGAAATCTTGGTCTATTCCTAGAGCGCCTGGAGACTGGGGTCTGCAGAAGCTCTAGTCCTCAGCACCAGGGGAGTCAAAAGTATTGACACAAGACTCTCTGCTTCACCCACTAACACCATTCATTCCTCTGGGACTGATGGAAGAAGAGATGCAGGAGGCCCAGTACTGAGGGTGCCAGGGAGAAGGGAGGTGAATGTCTGAATCCCATCTTCTCTGGTGAGTTTCTTGTAAACCTACAACCAAGTGGTCTGGAGTATATTGATCCCCTCTCTGCTCTCAACACTGACTTTGAAAAGATGGAATGAAGAGGCTTAGAGGAAGAAGGTAGGATGAGCAGAGACAGCAAGGGACACTGCTGGCTTTCTCTCCAGGGGTGGGTGGGGGAGAGCACCCCATAACTGGTGGGGAGAAGGAGGCAGCAGTTAGGTGGAGATAGTGGGGTACATGAGAGCTCTCAGTACATCATGAGGCTTCAGGTTGTACTCCCAGCTCTTGGGGTGTCTTTCTGAGAGTCCTTGAGCAGCCAAAACAGGTACTCAATCTCTTCATCTCTGAGGAAGGGACAGAATTCTTGCTGTACATGCTCACAGACTCTAGCCTAGATTCAGGGTCAGCCCAGGGGCACTGAGACTCAGTTACAGGCACATGACAGTGCTCAGGTGGGGGCACGAAGGAGTGCTATTGAACCAGTCTGTGTGTCCCATGCTTCCAAAGGCCAAAAGTGAAAAACATCAGGGTTTGACCTAAGTAAGGGTTTATTGATCGAAAAGGTACCAGGCAAGCAGATGGGAGACCTAGTGGTGCCTCAAATCCATCTTGCTTGATAGACTAGGCAAAGGGTTTTTAAGGGGCTAAGGGGAACAGGTGTGCAGAAGTGCTGGTGGGGCGAGTGTGCATTGGAGGACCTTGGAACTTGGCCACATGTGGTGAAGGGACATCAACACCAGATCTTCCTGGACAACAGCCCAAGCTCCAGTTTTATCCTGGTCCTCCTGTTCTTTGGGGTGGGCAAGGGTAGGGGGCTTTGGTTCCAGGTGCAGCTGGAGGCCAGAGGTCTGCAATCTGCGCTTACTCCAGCTACATGGCTTGTGGTTTTGGTCTGTGGTCCCTGAATAACAACTGAGCATTGAGAGGAAGATGGCAGTAGAGTAGGACAAATGATTTCGCTTCCCTCCACGCACTGGTGAAAGACAGGGCTGATCTGCGGAGGAGCGCAGCAGATGCCCAACAGGGACCCAGCATATAAGAAGGCAGGACTCCAGAGAGTGTAGCAGACACTGAATGACTGGAGGTTGAGGAGAGGAGATGACTGCATATCAACAAGGTACAAGGGAGCAGCACAGAGGCAGCAGCAGGCCTTCTGCCAGGCCGCTCCAGGGCCCTGGCCAGCTACCCTGGTCTCTGAGAGCAGAGGGTGGGCAACAACCACCCTGGGAGAGAACTAGTCATGGGCACCCTCCCTATCTGGCAGGGCGCAGAGTGGAAAACATCAGGAGAGATTGGTTTGCCAGTAGTGGCAGAGAGAAGAGTGGGCATTCGGAAGCAAACCAGAGAGCTCTGATAACCCGTGGAGTCAGCCTGTGGTTGCTGGCCTGGGAGAACTGAGAGTCGCCTGTGCATTCCCTGTGGCATGGGGTCTGAGCAAGCTCTCCCACAGTCTCGGGGAGTCTCAGGCTGCTGGCAAGGCCCCTGGAAGAGAGCCAGCAACCAGCTCCCTCACTAACCAGCCGGGAGCAGTCTGAGAACCACCGGGAGTCAGGCTGTGGCTGTTGGCTTGGGAGAATTGTGAGTTGCCCTGTGTGTTCAGCCACAGCACAGGGAAAGGTCCACACCCAAGCCTGCGAGACCAGGAAAGCCTGGCTGGGAGCATGCACCCTCACACCAGAAGAGGGCTGGAAAGCCTGGGGAAAAATCCACTCTCGGTGGGGCCCAGGAGAGAAGTGCCAGTCTGGATCTTGGGAGGGCACTGGCGAGACAAGTTGAGTTCCTCAAGGCGCAAGAAAAGCCACACTAACAGCCCCTCAGCCTGCTGCAGCTAGTGAGACCAGAAGAAAAGGTTTCACCAGCTGGAAACCAACCAGAGGAGTAGGTGGAAGCAGAGAACACCAAGATACCTACAGGAGACTGCACCACTGAATTTCACAGGTATCCTACCACAGAAGTTCATACCATAAACCTTGGGTACCAAAACAGATCAATTTAAGAAACTGAGGCCAACAAGAAGAATATCACAAAAACAATGGGAAGACAAAGAAACAATCCCCAAATGAAAGAAAAGGAGGAAGTCTCAGAAAGAATGTTAGATGAAATAGAGGCAAGTCAACTATCAGATATTGAATTCAAAGCACTGGTTATCAGGAAATTCAAAGAGCTTACAACGAGCTACCAGAAACTACAGGGGAGCTACAATGAACTCTCTGCAAACTATACCAACATGAGAAAGGTAATAGAAACCATCAGCAAAGGCCAAGAGGAAATGAAGGATACAATTTCTGAACTGAAGAACAGAGTAGATAGTATGAAGAGTAGGATCAATGAGGCGGAAGACTGCGTAAGCGAGCTAGAAGACAGGGTAGAAAGAATCTCCCAGATGGACTAAATAATGGAAAAGAGAATCAGAAAAAAATGAGGAGAGTTTAAGAGAAATGCAAGACAATATGAAACGTGATAATATTTGAATAATAGGAATACAAGAAGAAGAAGAAGAAGAAGAAGAAGAAGAAGAAGAAGAAGAAGAAGGAGGGATGGAAAACCTACTTGAAAGAGTAATAATGGAAAATTTTCCTAAGTTGAGGAGAGAGAAAGTCACACGAATGCAGGGATTGCAGAGAGTCCCAATCAGGTGGAATGCAAAGAGGCCTACTGCAAGACACATAATTATTAAAATGGCAAAACTCCAAGACAAAGAGAGAATCCTAAAGGCAGCAAGGGTGAAAAAGGAAGTAACATACAAGGGGGTCCCAATAAGGTTGGCTACTGACTTATCAATGGAAACATTCCAAGCAAGAAGAGAACGGGAAGAAATATTTCAAGTAATGAGAATCAGAGGCCTACAACCAAGGCTACTTTAACCAGCACGGCTCTCAATCAAGATAGAAGGCCAAATAAAGAGCTTCCAAGACAAAAGAAGTCTAAAATAATATGCCTCCACCAAACCAGCTCTACAAGAATTACTAAAAGTGCTGCTTTAAGGAAAGGAAGGAAAAGAGAGAGATCGAGAGGAACACAGGTACATAAATGGCAATGAATAAGTACCTTTCATTAATAACCTTAAACATAAATGGATTAAATGCACCAATTAAAAGACATAGAATAGCTGAATGGATGGGAAAGCATGACCCACACATATGCTGCCTACAAGAGACCCACCTCAGGTCAAAAGACCACCACAGACTAAAAGTGAAAGGATGGAAACAAATTTTCCAAGCAAATGGACAAGAAAAAGAAGCCGGGGTAGCAATCCTCATATCAGAGAAAATAGACTTCAAAAACAGGGCCATGAAGAGAGACTCAGAAGGTCACTTCATATTGCTCAAGGGAAGAATCCAACAAGAAGACATTAACATCATAAATATATATGCACCCAACATAGAAGCACCCAAATGTATAAAAAAAAATCCTAGAGGACCTCAAGAAAGATATTGACAGCAAAACAATTATAGTAGGGGATTTTAACACCCCACTGTCAAAAATGGACAGATCTTCCAAACAAAATATCAACAAAGATATTGCAGCATTAAATGACACTCTAGATGAAATGGACCTAATTTATATAGAGAGAGCCTTTCATCCTAAAGAAGCAAAACACATATTCTTTTCAAATGCACATGGAACATTTTCCAAGATAGATCACATGATAGGACACAAAACAAGTCTCAACAAATTCAGGAAAATTGAAATCATACCAAGCGTTTTCTCTGATCACGAGGGACTGAAATTGGAAACTAACCCCACAGGAAAAAACCAAAAACACCCCAAACCATGGATACTGAATGGTATGCTATTAAACAACGAATGGGTCAAGATAGAAATTAGGGAAGAAATCAAAAAGTTTCTGGAAACAAATGAAAATGAATTCACAACAACCCAAAACTTATGGGACACAGTGAAGGCAGTCCTGAGAGGAAAGATCATAGCAATACAGGCCTACCTAAAGCAGATAGAAACATTTCAAACAAACAGTCTAACCCACCGCCTGGGAGAACTCGAGGAACAACAACAAACACAGCCCAGAGCAAGTAGAAGGAAGGAGATAACCAAAATCAGAGCAGAATTAAACGACATAGAGACTAAAACCACAATTCTAAGGATAAATGAATCTAGGAGTTGGTTTTTTGAAAAGAGAAACAAAATAGATAAACCTTTAAGTAGACTCGTCAAGAAAAGAAGAGAGAGGACCCAAATAAACACAATCAGAAATATAAGAGGAGAGATTACAACTGATACCACAGAAATAGAAAGGATTGTAAGAAATTACTATGTGGAACTGTATGCCAAGAAATTTGAAAACCTAGGTGAAATGGACAAATTTCTAGAAAAATATAATCTTCCAAAACTCAATGAAAAAGAAGCAGAAAACCTGAACAGGCCAATAACAGCAAATGAAATTGAAGAAGTAATCAAAAAACTCCCATCACACAAAAGCCCTGGACCAGATGGTTTCACAGGAGAATTCTACAAAGCTTTTAAGGAAGAGCTAACCCCTATTCTTCACAGACTATTCCAAAAAATCCAAAAGGAGGGAAAACTCCCCAACTCTTTTTATGAAGCCAGCATCACCCTAATTCCAAAGCCAGATAGAGACACAACAAAGAAAGAAAATTACAGGCCAATATCACTGATGAACATAGATGCTAAAATCCTCAATAAAATATTGGCAAATCGCATCCAACAATACATCAAAAAGATCATACACCACGACCAAGTGGGATTCATCCCAGGGATGCAAGGATGGTTCAATATACGCAAATCAATAAATGTAATACACGAAATAAACAAAAGCAAAGACAAAAACCACATGGTCATATCAATAGATGCGGAAAAAGCTTTTGATAAGGTACAACACCCATTTATGATAAAGGTACTCAGCAAGGTGGGAATAGAGGGAACATTCCTCAATATAATAAAGGCCATATATGAAAGACCTACAGCCAACATCATACTCAATGGGCAAAAACTAAAAGCTTTTCCACTAAGATCAGGAACAAGACAAGGTTGCCCACTTTCACCACTTCTATTCAATATAGTATTAGAAGTTCTAGCTGCAGCGATCAGACAAGAAAAGGAAATAAAAGGCATCCAAATCGGAAAGGAGGAAACAAAACTGGCATTGTTTGCAGATGACATGATAGTGTACATGGAAAACCCTATAGCCTCTACCAAAAAACTGCTGGAACTAATAAATGAATTTGGCATAACAGCGGGATACAAAGTTAATATCCAGAAATCAAAGGCATTTTTGTATACCAACAATGAAGCAGCAGAAGCAGAAATCAGGAAAAAAATCCCATTCGATATAGCAAAAAGAAAAATAAAATATCTGGGAATAAACCTAACCAAGGAGGTAAAAGACCTGTATGCAGAAAACTACACAACACTGAAGACAGAAATCAAGGAAGACACAAACAAATGGAAACATATACCGTGTTCATGGATAGGAAGAATTAACATCATCAAAATGTCCATACTACCCAAAGCAATTTACAGATTAAATGCAATACCTATTAAAGTGCCAATGGCATATTTCACAGACATACAACAAACACTTCAAAAATTTGTATGGAACCACAAAAGACTCCGAATAGCAGCTGCAATTTTGAGAAAGAAGAACAAAGTAGGAGGGATCAAAATACCTGATATCAAACTGTATTACAAGGCCACTGTAATCAAAACAGCCTGGTACTGGCATAAAAACAGGCACATAGACCAATGGAATAGAACAGAGAGCCCAGAAATAAACCCAACTCTCTACACTCAATTAATATTCGACAAAGAAGGCAATAACATAAAATGGAGTAATGATAGCCTCTTCAACAAATGGTTTTGGGAGAACTGGACAGCCACATACAAAAAAATGAAACTCGAGCACCAACTTACACCATACATCAAAATTATTTAAGGTGGATAAAAGACTTAAATATAAGCCGTGAAACCATTAAAACCCTAGAGGAGAACATTGGCAGGAAAATCTCAGATATTCCACACAGCAAGATTTTTACTGATACGTCCCCTAGAGCAAGAGACATAAAGGAAAGAATAAACAAATGGGATCTCATCAAAATTAAAAGCTTCTGCATGGCTAAGGAAAACAGTATCAAGATAAAAAGAGAAGCAAAAAGCCCTGGCTGGTGTAGCTCAGTGGATTGAGCAGGAGCCTGCGAACCACACGATCGCGGTTCGATTCCCAGTCAGGGCACATGCCTGGGTTGCGGGCCAGTTCCCACCAGGGGACTCATGAGAGGCAACTATACATCGATCCTTCTCTCCTTCCCTTCCCCTCTAAAGATAAATAAATAAAATTTATTTAAAAAAAGAGAAGCAACAGTTTGGGAAAACATATTTGCCAATGATACCTCAGACAAAGGTTTAATCTCCAAAATACACAAAGAACTCACACGACTCCAATCAAAGAAGACGAGAAAACCAATTAAAATATAGGCAAAGGACTTNTCATGAGAGGCAACTATACATCGATCCTTCTCTCCTTCCCTTCCCCTCTAAAGATAAATAAATAAAATTTATTTAAAAAAAGAGAAGCAACAGTTTGGGAAAACATATTTGCCAATGATACCTCAGACAAAGGTTTAATCTCCAAAATATACAAAGAACTCACACGACTCCAATCAAAGAAGATGAGCAAACCAATTAAAATATAGGCAAAGGACTTGAACAGACACTTCTCCAAGGAGGACATACAGAGGACTCAGAGACACATGAAAAGATGCTCGATGTTGCTAGCTATCAGAGAGATGCAAATTAAAACCACAGTGAGATACCACTTAACACCAGTCAGAATGGCTATCATAAACAAAGAAATAAACAACAAGTGCTGGAGAGGTTGTGGGGAAAAGGGGACCCTAGTTCACTGTTGGTGGGATTGTAGACTGGTACAACTACTATGGAAAACAGTATGGAATTTTCTAAGAAAACTAAAAATGAACGTGCCTTTTGACCCAGAAATTCCACTCTTAGGAGTATATCCTAAGAACCCTGAAACACCTATACAAAAGAACCTATGCTCCCCATATGTTCATAGCAGCACAATTTACAATAGCCAAGAGTTGGAAGCAACCTAGATGCCTATCGGTAAATGACTGGATCATAAAGCTATGGTACATTTACACAATGGAATTCTATTCTGGAGAAAGGAAGATGGAGCTCCTACCTTTTGCAACATCATGGATGGAACTGGAGGGCATTATGCTGAGCTAAATAAGCCAGGCGGTGAAAGACAAATACCATATGATCTCACCGTTAACAGGAATCTAAACAACAAAACAAACAAGCAAGCAAAATATGACCAATGACACTCAAATATGGAACAGGCTGAAAGGGTCCAGAGGGGAGAGGAGAGAGAATCATAGGGGAAAGGGGGAGAGACTCACATGAATAAGTATAAAGGACACATGGACAGTAATTAAGGTGGGTGGCGGAAATGACAGGGAGGTGGGGAGCACTGGGGTGGGCAGGATAGGGAATATAAAACAGAAAACTGTACTTGAATAAGAATTAAATAAAAATTAAAAAAAACAACTGAGCACCTCAACAAACAGGCGAGAACCATTGTGAGCTGCTTTCGCAGTTGTAGGAGGCAAGGTGCAAGGGTGAACAGCCAGCTCCATCTCATGTCACTTACAATTCATGCTTCTGCTGATCATCAGTCGACCTACATTTCCCTCCTTTCTGCAGGGAACCCTTCAGAAAAGAATGACTCTGAGAAATAGCTCCTCAGTGACTGAATTTATTTTTGTGGGATTCTCAGAACAGTCAGAGCTCTGTGTCCTCCTGTTCCTCCTGTTCTTAGGGATCTATGTGTTTACCGTGGTGGGCAACTTGGCCTTGATCATCCTGATTGGGCTGAATTCTAGTCTCCACACTCCAATGTACTTTTTCCTTTTCAACTTGTCTTTTATAGATCTGTGTTACTCTTGCGTCTTTACCCCCAAAATGCTGAATGATTTTGTGCCTGAAAATGTCATCTCTTTTGTGGGATGCATGACTCAACTATTTTTCTACTGTTTTTTTTTTTTTTTTGTCAATTCTGAGTGCTACGTGCTGGTAGCAATGGCATGTGACCTCTATGTTGCTATCTGCAAGCCTCTGCTGTACACAGTCACCATGTCCCCCCAGGTCTGTGCTCTGCTGATGTTCAGTTCCTACATGGCAGGGTTCCTGGGGGCCATGGCCCACGCTGGAAGCATGCTGAGACTGAGCTTCTGCGACTCCAATGTCATCTACCATGACCTGTGCGAAGTGCTCCCCCTCCTGCAGCTCTCCTGCAGCAGCACCCGGCCAACCGGCTGGTGTTTTTCCTTGTTGTTGGAGTGGCCATCACAACCTCTAGCAGCAGCATCTTCGACTCTTACGCTTTGACTCTCCGCAGTATCCTCCACATCCCTTCCGCTGAGGGAAGGGCCAAAGCCTTTAGCACATGCAGCTCCCATGTCCTTGCTGTGGCTCTGTTTTTTCGGTCAGGGGTATTTACCTATCGAACAACCTCTCTCCCTGGGCCTGTGTACCAGAGCAAGTATGCTTCCGTCTTCTACACCAACGTGGTTCCCATGCTCAACCCTTTGATCTACAGTTTGAGGAATAAGGACGTTAAACTTGCCCTGGATAAAACCCTGAAAAGAGTGCTTTTCTGAGGGTTCTGTTTGTACCAGTTAATGACTGGGAAGCATCATCATATCTTCTTATCCACAGATGGGGGAATTTTCATTTTTCTCTCTAGTAGGGTCTTCTCTCCACTTTAAAAATTGGAAATCTCTTGTTTATACTCTTCTTGAGGATATATGTATAATAGTATATATTTTGTACTATATGAATGGGTTCATTGCATGCAATTTAGCTTTGATTAAGTAGCTATTATTTACTTGACTCCAATATGGGCCCAAGACATGAGTAAGACGAGGCCCCATGCCTTCCATCCTTTTCTTGGTAGGCTAAATGGGCTCGTCCAACTGACATTTCTGGCTGGGAGCTGGGGAAAGTGGTGATGTGAAGGTCCATGAGAGTGAATGTGGTTTTCTTCAGTTATGGGAGCAGCCTTGGGCCATAGGTAAGATCGTCTCCCAGTCTCCAGAGAGATTGGAAGGATCATAAATCATCTCCTTCATCCACGTAAATATACACAAAAGAGAAGGCTTCACCCAAGAGCCCCTTATGTGGTCTGGAAATTTTTTTTAATTTCAGAGGTAGAGGATGGGGAGAGAAACAGAAAGACAGACAGACAGACAGACAGAAACAGAGAGGGATAGAGAGAGAAACACTGATGTGAGAGGGAAACATTGACCAGTTGCCTCCTGTACTTGCCCCCATTGGGTATCAAACCCATAACCTAGGTATGTGCCCTGCAGCCTTTTGGTGCATGGGATGATGCTTCAACCAACTGAGCCACCTGGCCAAGGTCCTGTTCTGAAATGTAAACATAAATTGAAGCCAAAATATCTTGTTTCCAATTATAGAACTCTTTGGCCTTGGGATAGTAATCATGGGTAAGCAGCCTTGTAATTGGGTCAGGTTGGGGGCTCTGGATACTAAGGCTGAAAGCAAAAGAAGAACAAAAGCAAAGCTCCATGGACGTTCGTGAGTATGTCACCTGCTACCTCTGTTCTGCCCTGAAGGTACGCTATGGAACATACGGGGAAATCCTTCTATTCTTTGCAGTAGATTTAGACTTCACTGTCTCTAACCTCACGTGTTACAGTTAGCAGAATCGGGGAGAAAGGGGAATCATATTGCACTCCCCACTGGCAAGAGAGACTTGGAAGGGACCCAGATTGTGAGTGCCAAAGATTACTCCAAACTGCTCTGCTGAAGGTGCTGCCCTTCTGTATGGAATAGCTCCGATATTGAGGGATGTGTCCCCATAAACTGCCCTTTGCATAGGCAGGAAGGTGGACCTGTGGCCAGGCCAAGCCATGTGGAGAGGAGCAGGGTGAAGACTTGTGTGGTCAGAGGAAGGGGGCGCTACTCTGAGCAGAGGCTACAACGTGGGCTGTCCTCGAGGAAACCCTCTCTCAAGAGTATTCACACTTTTTTTGGATATGGGGAGAGTTGTATAAAGTACTGAGTTTATACATTTTGCTTTGCTTATATTTCTCCAACTCTTCCCTAAAATCAGATAGTTTTCAAGGGTGTTTCGGTACCAGAAACAAGGCAGCAAGTGGAAGTAAGGGCTTCCTCACACTTACCGCCTTGCTGACACACACATGGAAGGAGCAACGTCATACTGACGAGAAGAGCAGTTCAAGGGTTCCAAGGCTACTGGAAGGACGGGGTTTCATCACCAAAAAGACCTACATGGGAAAAAGAAAGGGCTGCAACCCAGGCCGTGCAGACATGGCAAGCCACATGTACATTCTCACCTGGGTGCGAAGATGAAGCGGTGCTTACATGGGAGAAAATGGGAGATGAGGCAAGGAGACTTAGAACCATCGAGCTTTATTAGGAACAGTTCTTCCTGTTTGGTTCTTGGATGTAGTGTTTTCACAATTAAGCAGAGTGCAAGAGCCTCCATCAAAGTCCCACAGCCTCCCACAGACTCTCCCCACTGGTTAAGTTTTCTTAAAGTTCCAGTTAGTCTTCATCAATCTCTATGGCGTTCACGATGAACGCAATGCTTACAATGCCCCAGATTTCTTCTCCATCCGGAATTAGACCTCCACCCACCTCACTGGTTTTCTTGTCTGACCTGGATGCCTCGCAGACCTGACACAGCACAAAGGGTCCAGCTCTAAAGTCTCGGTCTCCTTCTTGCTCACCTTGGCTGAGCCCCACACAGACACCCAAAAGGACAGTGCCACTGTTCGCCGAGGGACCCCGCTCCCTGCTCCGGAAGCATTTTCTCACCCCTCGTCTCCCCATGCCACAGATGGTCCACTGCCCAGGACTGTTCATTGCCCTCCCTCTGGCAGGTACCTCCAAACACTTCTCTCCTTTTCCAAGACAAACAACACCCCCCTACCCCTTAAATCACTTTGCTTTTGTTTTTTTACCCACTTTTGAGCTGTGAAAAACAGAGCTGTTAGGAACTTTTTGGGGCTGGAGGCTATTCGAGTGAACATAAATGGTGTCTGGCTCTGACGGGGTCCTCCTGAGTGTGATGCTGAACTTCCTGGGCCGGGAGGCTCTCAAGACTCCACTGAGCTGACTTCCTGGAGATCAAACCGACACCACCACATGGCCTGCAGGCCCCCACCCACCCCACTACATATCATGTTGCTGGCCTGAACTACCCAAGGCCTGGCTAATCTAAGACATTTACCAGGCAGGACGTTCGAAGGACTTGGAGGTTTCCTCCTGTAGCCAACTCAGTCAGACTTCTCTTTGTAATGTGCAAGCGCTGAGCATCCCAGACCTGCTGAGTCAACCCTTTAGGGCACAGGTTTCATTTCTCTGGGATAAGCGCCCTGGGGGTTGTGCTTCTGGGATGTGTAGCCTAGGCACGCTTTTGTTCTTGTTGTCCACTTTCTTTCTTCTTTCTAATGCCAGGCTGTTTTCCAGATCAGTGATGCCACTTTACATCACCGCCACCAATGTGTGAGTGACTGGTTTCTCCACATCCTCACCAGCACGTAGGACTGTCCTCACACTTATTTTAAGGGGTTCTGATAAGTGGGTCAGACTATCTCTCTATGCTTCTAACTTTCCCATCTGCCTCTCTGCCGTCTGTATATCCTCCTCAGTGAAACGCCTGTTTGTGTCCGTTGCCTGTCTGTAATAGCGTTGCTTGTTTTCACTGCTGCATTTTGCATGTTGGGACACTGTCCCCTGACTGGATATGTGGTTTGCAAACATTTCTGTCCAGTGTGCACTATGTCATTTCATTTGTCACCGAGCCTAGGCTTTAAATTTTAGTAAATTATAATTTATTTATTTCTTTTTAGATAGATCCCATTGGGGGCGGGGGTCAAGTCTAAAATCCTTTTGCCTGGCCCTACAGCCCCAGTTTTTCTCACAGAATTTTCCCCAGTGTTTTACATGTAGACATATGGATTATGTCTACATGTTAATGTTAATGTTTTAACATTAACCTTAATGTTTTCATGAGCTGTGAGGTGTAGGTGTTTACATCAAGGTCTTTTTGTTTCTTTGCCTGTGGATATCTGATGGCCCTACTCCCACTTTTAATGGAAAGGCCGTCCTATGAATTGTTTTGCATGTCCGCTAAAAATCAGCTGGGCTTCTTTGTTTGGGTGTCTACTCTGTTCCATCGATTACCTTGTCTTTACCTTCTTGGCTACATAATAACTGTTAAAATAGGGGAGGTTTTATTCTGGTTTTGCATTGTTATTCTAACTCATTTGCCTTTCCTTATAAGTATTTTTTAAAAGAAAAGTGCATATTTCCATTTTTAAGAGAAGTTCTACAACTTGCTTTTTTCATTTAACAGCCCATCATCAATACCTTTTCATCTAAGTAAGTACCTATTGATCTATTTCATTTTACCAGTAAAAATAAAAATAAACCAAAACACAAATTTATACTATCACACTGTACTGATGTACTGGAATCAACCTGGTCCCTCTTAATGACTATTTTTTCCCAGTTTCCTATTATTATAATAAATAATGCTGAAATCAATAATCATATTGGGCGTGTGTTTGCTCAAATGTTCCCCATGTGTTGCCATTTGACTTTGCTTGTAGTATAGTCAAAGATCAATTTTGTTTTTAACTTTAGTCAAGTGTTTCTGAGCACTTTCAAGTTCTCAGTTTTACAGCCCCACCCCTCGAAGTCCATGAAGGACTGAGGAAGTCCACTCTGGAGGAGCGGAGCAGCTCTGGGGACCCGGACCTGGGTGTCTAGGGGAATTACAAGTCCTCTCCAGAGGCCAGAAATGGCCAGCGCCAGCCTGGGAGTCACGTGGGGGCAATTCTATCCCATTCCTGGCAGCAACCTAACAACATTTTCAAATTGCCATTCTGCTGCCAGGGTCGCGCCCTACAGGCTGGGAGCTTCATGGCGAATGCCACATGCCATCCACCCCGGGGAGGGAGACCCAATTCTAGGTGGACTCAGAGGAGATCCGGTGTGTGGCCTGCAGGACACCCTAGCCAGCCTCAGCATTGGGAAGGGTCCTGGGGACTTTCGTTCCAGTTGTCCGGCGTCATCTGGTGGCCGCTTTTATGTAGTGTCTTCCCTCCGGAGCTCCAGCGAAATATGCAATAAATGGGATGTAGCCCTGGTGTCAGCCGCCTACTTCCTGCGACCTTAGCGGATCATCCTGGTGGTGCCTGGGCGTCAGAGCATCATCTATTCGCAGAGCTTAAATATCACGGGGTTTCCATCGTACCTCTCCTGGGCTAGGTTATGAGGCTGCTGGGGTTGGGGGTCGGTCAGCACGCAGGGGTGTCAAGGATTAAAGGGAGAGGATTCCAGCTCCCGGACGCTGTCCCGCAGGTGCTCAGGCTGTCGGAGGCGCCTCCAAGGAGTTTTTCCAAGTTCTATTTCAGAGGCCAGACCTGCTCCTTCCTGCGGGACAATTTGGAAGGGCGTCTCCAGAGGACAAAACTCCCGCCAATTTTTCCTAGTCCCGCTCCGGAGATGGAAACCAGCGCAGGCGGGACGGACAAATCTGTGTAGTGTCCATCCCAAATGTGGGTGTGATGCCCAGTGGTCGCAACTTCCCCAAATATTTCGAAGTCCCCTGCCTGGAGCTGCAGCCTGGCAGTATGGCCGGTAAGATGAAGCAGGCAGGGGACTTCGCAAGGCCTCTTTGTCTTCTTTCATACCCTCTAATTCTAGGACAGGACTGCGAGAGGGCCAGGCTCCCAGGGCGCAGCTGTGGGCTCTGGCAGGCCTGGGGACCCCTGCACTTCCCTGTGCGGTCCGCGCGCTGCCTTACGCGCCACCTGGCGGCCACTTTATGTAGCTTTCTCTCTAGTTCCAGTGGAAGAGGGAGTGGGATCCCATCCAGCTCAGTGTCTGTGACCAGAGCCTGGGAAGCTATCTGCAAGGGGAGAATCATTCTGTTACAAAACGGCTTTTCTTCTGATGAGAACTTTCAAGATCTACTTGCAAATATGCAATATGCTATTATCAACTACTGTCACTATGCTGCCCCGTGAACTTACTGCCATTACCCAGTGGGCTCCTGAACAAAGTGGTCATGGTGGCAGGGATGGAGGTCGTGCATGGGCTCAGCAACATGGACTTCCACTCACCAGGGCAGACCTGGCTTCACGCTCCGCGGCTGAGACCAGCACTGCATCCCCAGTGTGGCATCATTCCCTGGGGTGATCACCAGCTACCCACCCGGGGGCAGCTTGACTGCACTGGGGCCCTTCCAAATGGAAAGGGCAGTGTTTTACTCTTCCTGGAATACACACTTGCTCTGGATATGGACTTGCCTTCCCTGCACACGATGCTACTGCCAAAATTACTACCCATGGACTTGCAGGGTGCCTTATTCACCATCCTGCTACCCCACACAGCACTGTTTCTAATCAAGGCGCTCACCTCGAAGCAGAGGATGCGCAACAATGGAGCCGTGCTCTGGAATCCACTAGTCTTGCCATGCCCCCCACCAACTGGCTTCACGGCGCAGCAGAATGGCCTTTTGAAGACTCCGCTACAGCACCAGCCATGGAGCACGACCTGGTAGGGCTGCCACCAGGTTCTCCAGAAGGCTGCACAAGCTCTGAATCAGTGTCCAGTCTGGCGAGATGTGTTCTGATAGGGAGGCTGCATGGGTCCGGGCAGCAAGGGTGGAAAGAGAAGTGTCACCACACCCATTTCTCACAAACTCTGTGTTCTGCTGCCTGAAGGACTTACCCACAGAGGGAGAAAGGCTTCCACAAGGGGCCACAACAATGATTCTATTGTCAAGGCTGCCACTTGGCCATTTGGGGCTCCTCATACCTCTGAATCGATAAGCAAAGAAGGGGGTTTCAGTGCTAACCCCACTTACCAATGGGAAATCAAACTCTGCTCAACAGTGGAGCTAAGGAGGAGTGTCCCTGGGCTACAGGAGACCTGTTCGGCCGTCTCCCAGTGTAACCACATCCTGGGTCAAGGTCAGTGGAAAACTACAGCATGATGGTATTTAGAGATGGGGCCTTTGAAGGATGTAGTTACCTTCAATGAGTCCTTAGGATAGAACCTAATCCAATAGGGCCGGTGTCCTTGTAAGAAGAGATCAGGATACAGACATGGAACACAGAGGTAAGACCATGTGAGGACACAGCAAGAAGGTGGTTCTCTGCAGGCCAGGGAGAGAGGCCCCGGGAGAAAACAACCCATCAGACAATTTGATCGCGGACCTAAAGCCTCCAGACCTGTGAGCAAATAAGTTTCTGTGGTTCAAACAACACAGTCTGTGCAGCACTTTGTCCCAACAGCCCAAGCACACTAATCCAGTGACCATTTCATCCCCTGGGCTCTCATGTTTCCACTATAAAGCTGGGCCTGGTTACAGAGGCCCTGGAAAGGCAGACATCCCTGAACCACCGTTCACGCTCACGTATGAGATAACAGAAATGCAGTGGGGTGGCAGGGCACGGTGTCATGGGTATACAGACCACTTGTGATGAGTCCCAGGTGCTCTATGCTAATTCTTCCTCCAGGCCCACCTCATTGGCACAGTGCTCGTGGCCAGGTGGACAGGGAGAATATAGTGGCCATTATGAGACCTAGTGAGGTCCGCTTCTTGTTGTCCAGCAGACACGCACACTCCTCCTGTGCTGCGGGGGAGCCAAGCCTCCTCCCCTTTCCCTCCTTTCCTGCTGCCTCTAAGTGCAGAACTCAGCACATCTCCGTGTTACTGATGCCCTTGAGGCTCAGGATGTTTCATTCCCAGCTGGAGCTGGAGTAAAACAGTTTCATTTCCCTATGGCGCAGGAGCATGAGCACCAACCACGGAGTGCTTCCCTCAGCTTTAGGGGTCCCCTGCTTGATCTTGAACTAACCATCAGTGCACCTCGTCAGGGGTCTCTGGTGCAGCAGTCAAAGACCACTTGCCCCTCATTACTAAACACTTCAGTGACTAGGTCCGCAGCCCAAAGGGTTATGCTCTGCATCTGGCCAGCCAGCTTGCAGGGTCTCCACTATCTTTTTTCCAGAGTATCATGACCTTGCCAACCTCCAGGAGGAGAGGGAAAGGCCCGATGGTGTTAACTTGTTCAGAAAAAGCAGGACAAGTCCTACTAGGGTGTGGCCTATTTTCTGCAGCACAGATGCCCCCACTTTTGTCAGAGTTGCAGCTTTAGCAACAGGAACATAAATAAACTTCTTCACTTTGTAAAAGATAGAAAATGTTCTCTGACTGCCCGAGGGAGGCAGTGCTGAGTCCGCTGACTTTATATCAAGAAAATCTGCTCAGCCAGCAAAGTATCATTTATATAGCGAACACCTGAGCATCAGAGGACGCTTTCTAAGTGCAGAAACACCCACAGTGCACACTGAAAACCAACTTCATGTTTGTACAACAGTGTCTTCCACGAATCAGACCAAGCATTACTCACAAGATTCCTTTTACTTCTTTTTCTTTCTTCACGGCAAATTTTTAGCCCAAACTCTACTAGGTATTTTTCTTAAATAGAAATAAAGACCCAAAAGGGTTAATGAGGCCCACTCCTGTTGCTGCAGCTTTTTTTCCCAAATCCAGGCAGTCCAGCCAAGGCTCACATCTGTTGCCACAATCTTGCCTCTTCTGTCCTAAGCTTGTCCTTTGTCTCACTGTCCCCAGGTTTAATAAACATACTCTCACTACCCCCTGGACTCTGTGTTGAATTCCTTCCCACACAAAGTCCTGAACTCACACATCCCAGACTGTGAGGGGCAGACCTGCCTTCCCCTGGTCCCTTTCCCACAACAAAGCTTGTTCTCTCTAAGGCAGGAAGGCCCCATCTTCTGCCCCCAGGAGTCCAGCAGAATATTAAGCAGTCCCACTTCTTGGTAGTTTTTATATTTTATAAAAAGTGTCATTGGGGGTTCCCAATAATTTGTCAAGGTCAGAATGAGGGGCTGCAGATGGCACCTGAATGCCAGGCACTGCCTCTGAAAAGTGCAGGGCGGGGGGTGCTGCAGAAACCACATTAATGTCATTAACGTTACCTGTCACTACCAGAACCAATACGTAGAGACAAGGATGAATCTTTATGGGCACTTTATTCAGATGCCAGGGGTCTGAGAAGACAGCAGGTTATGTACCCTCAAAGCTGTTTTAACATTTCATCTCAAATGGTAGGTTACAAAAGAGAAGAAGAGGTAGGCATTAGATTTGGGAAAAAAGGTTAGTCAGATAAGAGTTGCTGTCAAGGACAATTTTCTTTATATTTGTCTGCTGATCAACAATCTTTATCTTTCTCTGACTTTCCCTGCCTGGATCACAATGACTCAGATAACATATCTATCACTTGCAGAGCCCCCTGCCCCAAAGGCAGAATTGCTTGGGACCAGTTCCTGGAAAAACAGCTTCCACACACATTAATCACTTAAGCCTATCAAGGAAAACTACAGCTAAAACCTGGAACTCTTGAATTCCTCTCTCACCTCCAAGACACAGGCCCCAGCCTGGATACGGAAGGTGTGGTGGGGAGTCCCTAGACAAGGGTCCCAGACAAGCATCCCAAGAGTGTGGAAGACAGGGAGACTTACACAAAAGTGAGAGCCCAAAAGTGACAAAACCGGTGGAGCTCAAGGGGCTTAGTGAGTCTAGCACTTTCGGCGGAGAGCCACAGGACTCTCAAGCCACCCTGACAGTCCCATGCGGGGGCACGACGAGGCCGCCACACTGCAAAGCCCAGCTAGGATATAAACTGTCCAGAGGAAGCAGGGTGATAAGGAAGAGTCTAGGAGCAGATCTTTGCGAGTATCTTGGAAATCTCTTGGAAATCTCAGGATTTCTGCGCTGTAGGCTCCCGCCCCTGTGCTTGCAAGGGCGGAACGGCGGGGTAAGGGGCGGGGACAATTCGAGACCCTCCCAGGAGCTCGGCGGAGGGGCGGGGCGAGCCTCGTTTTGGCCGAGGCAGATAGCTGGATGCGCCGGGCCGGAACTGTCCTAAAAGGGGGCGGGGCGCTCCGCGGTGTGGAGCATCGCTCTGGTCCGCGACTTGTTGGGTGAAGGGGTTATGGATCGATGCTCTGGTCCGCGACTTGTTGGGTGAAGGGGTTATGGATCGCTACGCGGGCGCCTTCGAGGAGGCCGTGGATGGGACTCGGCAGCAGGAGCGGCACTATCAACTCCTCTCGGCGCTGCAGAGCCTGGTCAAGGAGCTTCCCAGTTACGCAGCCGCGGGGCGGCAGGTGAGACCGCTCCTAGTCCAGCCCGCGCTCACCGCGCCCCTCTGCCCCCAGCTCTTTCCAACAGCGCCTGTCCTACACCACGCTCAGCGACCTGGCCCTGGCGCTCCTCGACGGCACCGTGTTCGAGATCGTGCAGGGGCTGCTGGAGATCCAGCACCTCACCGAGAAGAGCCTGTACAACCAGCGCCTGCGGCTGCAGAACGAGCACCGAGGTGCGCGGGGTGCGGTGGGACGAACCACGTTCCTCCTGCGGGAGGTCAGCCTGGGAGCTCTAGGTCTCAGAGGGCCTAGCCCTTCCCTGAGTGTTGTTCGAAAGAAGTTCCTACAAGGGCGAGGAGGCTTTGCTAGGGCTTTTTTGGTGACAAATGGGTCAAGCCAGCCTTATTTTCTCAGTTGCAGGGGTCCCCTTTTAGCATAACACTTGAAACTTCTTCCTTGGGCTTCTTCGTGCTCCCACCCCCATCCAGGCAGGATGGCCTGAGACCCAGGGGCAGATCCTGGTGGGGGGCGGTCCTAATGCTTGGCTGCCTCCAGGGGTGCTGGGAAGTGTTGACAGCTGTGTGGTGCCTTTCTGGTCAGCTCCCTCTCCCGTGGTGCAGAGTCCCCCACCAGCTGTGATTGCCCTGCACTGTGTCCTGTGGCACCTTTTGGGACCCCAGATCTTAGCCACACAGTGGGCCAAAGCCCAGTGAGTCTCCGCCCCTCCCAGTTATCCTCACTGGGCAGGGGGCCTGGGAGGTGCTCCCCAGCCCCTTTCTGCAAGGTAATCTGGGCAGCTGTCCCTGCCCCATCAGATTTCCCACTTTTATTATTTTATTGTTCCTCTTCTTATTTGTTAAAAACTTATTTGTTAAAACATTTAGAAACATTGAAAGAGTAGTATAATGAACACCCATATGCGCTCCAGCCAGATTCAATAATTAACATGCTGCCAGAGTTGTTTATACCCCTCAATCTCGGCAGCATCATAGGGCCTCACCAGGAGTGGTCAGCATTCCTCTAGACCATGCTTTTCAACCACAGCACTGTTGGTGTTTGTAGCTGGACAACTGTTAACGGTGAGACTGTGTCCTGTGCATAGCAGGAGGCGTAGAAGCGTCCCTGGCATCCACCACTAGATGACAGGCCCTCCCTCTGCGAGTCATGACAACCAGAAATGTCTTCAGGCCTCTTTGGGGGTCAGCGTTAGCCCGGGATTAAGAGCCAGTGGTCCAGGACACACTGTCTTGTGTGACCACAGTGGGTGGCCTGCTGAGAAACTCATCATTCAAGCGTGTCTTCTGACCGACAGTCCATGGCCACGTGACCCCACTTGTCTCAGATGGGCTGTTCTTTATAAGGATTTAGTGTAGGTTCGTACGTTGCTGTTGTTTACTTCAGTCTCGGCTTCTGGGATAGTCCCCAGCATTTATTGTGGCACTGACGTTTTGAAGACTCCAGGGCCTTCCACCTGCCGTTTGTCACCACTCTGGCTCTGTCAGATTGCTGCTTCGGGCTGGCATTTAACCTGTCTCTCTGCCCTCTGTGTGTCCTGGGAAGAGGACAGCGGGTAGGGCCTGATGGTATGCAGGGTAAATGCTCCTGGCCAGAAATTCTTCTCGTGGTGCAAGGTCACTCTCTAGGGGAACAGGTACTGTACGTCTGCCCCAGGATTTGTGTGTTTCTATCGGAAGTGGGTGATGGTTTTGTCAGAGTCCTATTATGCATCTATTGAGGTGATCAGTAGGTTTTTGGTTGCTATGGTGAGTTGCATTGAGTTTTTATTTTCTGGGCTAAACTCTATTCCTGGAATAAATCCTGCTTGGTCACCTTTTTCATCTGTGTTGGACAGGATTTGCTACAATCTCCAGAATTTTTGCCTCTGTCCATGGTGAACATCAGTCTGTACTTCTCTTGTGGTGTGTTTGTCTGGTGTGGGTGTCAGGGTGCCGCTGGCTTTGTGGGATGAGCTGGGAAGTATTCGCTCCAGTTTTCTAGAAGCATTTGTGTAGGATCGGTATTCCCTCTTCTTGTGTGGGTGGCTGCCTTTGTAAACATTTCTATTGGGGTACAAGATGCATGCATTCCAAAATACAGATCCAAAGTACATAACTTATTATTATCATTTTTTAATCCTCACCCAAGGATATTTTTATTGATTTTTTAAAATTTTAGTAAGAGGAAGGGGGAAACAGAGAAACATCAATCAGTTGCTTCCCGTTCACTCCCCGACCAGGAGTAGAGTCCCCATGCTCTGTATGTTCCCTGACCACTAGCCCACAGCCTTTGTGGTATGCAGGATGGTCCTGCAGTCAGCTGAGCCAGCCAGCCAGGGCTCATTATTCTTCGTAATGCTCAGATCGTGTCACATGTGGCCAGCGGGGGAACTTCAGCCTGGCTCCTATGTCTTTTTGATATGTCCCCATCATTCTTTGAGGATGTCCTTGCTTTCTGGGAGAGGAAGGTGTTCAGGCTCATCTTGTCTTTCCCTGCCTCGGCCCCTCTTCTAGTCAGCCCACCTCCAGCGTCCCCCAACTGACCAGCCTCCCATTGGGATGGACCTTCCCCTTCGGCCACCATGCAGTGTTTCCACTCCTCCTGCCTTTGGCCGAGCCTCTGTCAAATGCAGGCGGCAGTGGTGGCTCACTCTTGCTGTCAGTAAGTCACGCTTGCTCTGGTTTTGGTGATATTTGCTTATCTCCATAGAGTTAGTAGTTTGGGGAGCAAGTAAAGCACTCAGAATAATTATAATTGTGAAAGGGAAGCCCACCATTTGTCCATAGAGCTTTGGTTCCCTTT